>NW_024395824.1:9832687-9838099 GCF_016617805.1 Bactrocera tryoni | reverse complement strand
TAAGTATGTGTTTGAATTATAAAATCAAACTGTTTGATTTGTAAGATCAAACTTTAAAAACTCAATGAAGATTTTATCAAACCTTACCACTGGTGGGGGAAAATGAAAAGACCTTCACTGAGCTGAGAAATATTTCATTCTGATTTTATTTAGAATTTTCACTTATTTATATACAATTTTAAGAACTATCTTAATATATGTGTATGTGTGTATGTTCATATGTACTATATGTAGCATATTATTTATGCTACATGGTATGGTATTGTTTTCAAGTGCACATGTTGTGTGACCTTGGATTTGTTTTAATGTGAGTACATTTACAGACAGTTGCTACAATGTATTCTAAGAACCCATGGGTTATCATATGTAAACATCTTATCCTTTGTAATGTTTGTGTTATTGTCTGTTGAATGCTATTGTTTTGCATGACAATGCATTTTTAGTATGTGTTTATGTTTATGTGCATGTATGTTCAATATATTTGAACATAGATATCTAATAATAGTGGACTGTATCAATAGTAAGATTTAATAATATATAAACGTTTTTAAATATAATGTTGTTGTCCGTCCCTTGGCAGCAACGAACATGTTCAATTTTGAACAGTATGTCTGATGCCATTTCAAACGATTGTTTTTGTAAAGCAATGTTTGTAGATTTTGGGGGTGACATTTTTGCATGTATACGCATACGTATACAAGTATGTAGGTTTGTGTATGCGTTATTTGTGTACCAATGTCATACGCACATACATATTTATGTATGTACAGATGAGCAAGTCGCACATGTTATTTTTGATTAGTGATAATATGATTTGAACTCGCGAAAGCGAACATAAACACATATGGTCATGATACATGTGAATATATGTATGCAAGTTTTGAATGATAAAATATACGATTAATGCTCATTTATCACTATTGTAATATATTTCAATTTTTAAACAATATTATGATATGTAGTTTGTTGTATAAATATGTAGGTATGAATATATCTAAGACAAAATATAATAAAAAAAGGCTTTATTTTTACATTAACTACGAATATTGCTCTGAAAAAGTAATTTAATTTAAATGTACTCAATTGTACATGTATTCATAAATATGTATATGTACACAAAAAGAATTCATACGAATACACATGTTTGCATATATACACAAAAAGAATTCATACGAATACACATGCTTGCATATAAACGTATAAAAGTATAAGCAAAAAAGCGAACATACATATGTACGTCTGTTAGAGCAATATATAGTTTTGAGCATAATTTTTATTCCACGCGCTGCCCTGTTCAAGCAAAATGTTAAAATTTCTGCTGCAGAGCTGGCTGGTGAAACACCTCCATCTCGACCGAGTTACCGATCCGAAAACACACGTCATCAAGTCAAATTTTGCATCAACTGTATTTTTGTTCCATCGAAAGCAATATTCTTTTCAAAGCGAGAATTAATTTTCTCCAAATTTTACAATACCAAATTCTTGCTTTCTTTTTAAAATAATATAATTCACAAACTAATGATCCGAAGGCTGTCAAATTCATACACGCGCCTTTTAAAGGTTAGGGCTAACTAAAAATCATATGGATTTAATTCTAGTAGCGCCATCGGCTAGGACTTTTCAATTTACCTGTTAAGTCCATGTTCTAAGTTGAAATTTTTATGATATTTATATATCCATCTTATATACGAGTATACTTCTAGTAATTTTCTACAATTATTACGCTTTTATATGGAACGGAGCGTACGTGCATAGTTATGCTCATAAAGTATATGATCATTACATTGTAGATAACTGCAAACTTTCTCTCAATAAAAATAGACTGAACTTGAAGGAAGCACCGTGCTAACATAACAGACGACACTCATAAATCTAACTTAAAACTTCTTTTCGGGTTCACTGCACAAATAAATCTCGCATAAAATAATATTGCAGTTAGGCAGCACACAATACACATACATCCATTTGGATTCATATATTCTTTAGGGAATATATATTGATGTGTAGTATATACTTAGTGAAAAGCACATTTGTGGTCAGTGTGCTTGCTTTACCTTTTTGGGCGTCTCCGGCAAGGCAAGGCGCGCATGTCGTAGTTCAAGGCGCGTCCTTTTCGATAACTTTGGTAACTCTCGTGAAAAGGGCCAATGAACTTCTTTTTATCGCTTGACCAAAGCATTAATTTTACGGCAACTGCAACTCGTTGGCTAAGTGGGGCAAGCGGGAACTTCAGTGCGGTTTATTGCCACAATGACAAATAACAGCAATGACTAAGCTCGATCTGTTACTAACTCGTGTGCTAAGTGTTACTGCTGCAGCGCTATTGTCGACGCTTGGCTTCGATTTATCTTAGAAATGCTTGGCTTTGCCAAAAACTCACACGTCCTTAGGGATACTAAGAACTATTTAAGCATGTATATTTATATGTATGTATGTATATTTTGACAAAACCACTCTGTGCACCTATGCCGATATGTAAATAGGTTTCTCTGCCTTCAAGAGCATTTATTTGGCTAAACAAAAGATTTCCAGTCCAATCGACTAAGCAATGCACTGAAACTTTCTGACTCTAAGTCGACGGCCACTGCATAAATTGTGCATGAATGAATGCACCAATGACCGGTCGGTGAATGGAATGTGTGAACTTATGAATGAATGAGGGTACAACACGCCAGTGGTCAACATTTTCAGTTATCACAAAAGCAAGTGCGAATAAATTTGTTTAGCATTGCATACTTAATTGAAGAGATTTTTATACACACAAGTATACTTACAGTAGTCGTGTTCGATTCTGCCACCTGTTTCCAGAGTTTTAGTTACTTAGCTGAATCCAAAATGAGAGCGTATATGAGTGTATTTTTATATTCGACACTTTCCAAACATTAAAGAATCGCAGGCAGCCGGTGGCGGGATAATCAATTTCGAGGTTCCCTACTTTTTTAAAGAAAAAAACAAAGAAATTTCAAATTTAATCGGGAATGTTTATTATCATTCGAAAGAACATTCTTGGTACTTTTTGTAGTTTATTTCTGAAAATGAATCCAAGTTAGTTTGAATCGGAAGGGATTGTCCGCTTAGACTTCAAACTTTACGTATCCCCATACAGGAAAACAGAGTCTAACGGTGATATCACACGATCTTGGTTGATAATCGAACCGACCTAAAACGTGAAATTGTCTGTTCAAAGTGTTCTCTCAATTAATCCATTGATTGATGCGATGTGTGGGAAGTGGCGCCGTTTTGTTGAAACCAAATAACAAATATGGGCTGATGATTCCACTGGCCCACAAACCATACCAACATGTGGTTATTTTAAATGTTATTTTTTGGCAGCTCTTGCATATATTTGGGTTGCTCTTCGTCCCAAATGCGACAATTTTGCTTGTTTACGTACCCATTGAGCCAGAAATGGACCTCTTCGCTGAACTAAATTTATTTCGAGAACGTTGGATAGAACATTTAAAGAGTCTATAGAGCGAAGCGTTGTCGCTTGGCAAGGTCGAGCGGCTTCAGTTCTTGCATATGCTGTATTTTGGACGCTTTCAATTTGGAATCTCGACGTAAAATGCGCCAAGTCGTTCCATACGTCAGTCCGAGTGGCAGCGAACGGCACCGAATCGACTCTCCACGGTCCTTTTGTACACTCTCATGTACGGCTGCTATATTTTCTTCACTGCGTACCGGACGTGGTCTAGTCGGTCGAATATTATCTAATAATGAATGGTGCGTCTCTAGATTGGTGATAGTGTTGCAAATAGTACGCTCAGTAGGTCGATTATGTTGACCATAAGTTGAGCGAAGTTCACGAAACACATTCTTTACAGAAAGTGAATACGAAAATAAAGTTAAACGATTTCTAAACATTGTTCAAACGTTAGTCTTTCCATAATGAAATACCAAACAATACTGAACAGTAGAAAAATGACGGCTATGAAAAAACTACCTCTACTTGGATCACACGCCAGCAAATTATTATATTCTCGCAACATACAAGTTAAGTAACGAGAGTATTATTATAGTTTTGTTCACATAACGGTTGTTTGTAAGTCCTAAAACTAAAAGAGTCAGATATAGGGTTATATATACCAAAGTGATCAGGGTGACGAGTAGAGTCGAAATCCGGATGTCTGTCTGTCCGTCCGTCTGTCCGTCCGTCCGTGCAAGCTGTAACTTGAGTAAAAATTGAGATATCATAATGAAACTTGGTACACGTATTCCTTGGCTCCATAAGAAGGTTAAGTTCGAAGATGGGCAAAATCGGCCAACTGCCACGCCCACAAAATGACGAAACCCGAAACAACGAAACCCCTATAAAGCGTCATAACTAAGCCATAAATAAAGATATTAAAGTGAAATTTGGCACAAAGGATCGCATCAGGAGGGGCATATTTGCACGTAATTTTTTTGGAAAAGTGGGCGTGGCCCCGCCCCCCACTAAGTTTTTTGTACATATCTCGGAAACTACTATAGCTATGTCAACCAAACTCTATAGAGTCGTTTCCTTCAGGCATTTCCATATACAGTTCAAAAATGGAAGAAATCGGATAATAACCACGCCCACCTCCCATAAAAAAGTTTATGCTGAAAATCACTAAAAGTGCGTTAACCGACTAACAAAAAACGTCAGAAACACTAAATTTTACGGAAGAAGTTGCAGAAGGAATCCGCACCCAGGCTTTTTTTAAAAATGGAAAATGGGCGTGGCGTCGCCCACTTATGGACCAAAAACCATATCTCAGGAACTACTAGACCGATTTCAATGAAATTCGGTATATAATATTTTCTTAACACGCTGATGACATGTACGAAATATGGGAGAAATCGGTTTACAACCACGCCTTCTTCCAATATAAAGCTATTTTGAATTCCATCTGATGCCTTCTCTGTATAATACGAGTATAAACATTAGGAACCAATGATGATAGCGGAATAAAACTTTACAAAAATACGGTATTTGAAAAATATGTAAATGACGTATAATGAAATCTCGATTATCACTTTATCATGCGAGAGTATAAAATGTTCGGTGACACCCGAACTTAGCCCTTCCTTACTTGTTTTTATAATAACTGTGTATTAAATTGAATCTGGTTTCATTATTAATTGACACCTAGTCATGGTTATCGGAAAATCAAACCGTTCAATGATTCACGAAGGAAAGTTCAAAATAAAAAATACTTATTTTCTTTTTCAAAACTTAAATCGTATCTGATCAACGTGTAAACTACCTTTATTCACTGTTAAAATAATTTTACGTACTCTTGGTGTGAAATGTAAACAGAATATTAATTACCGTTAGTCACGAACAGCTATCACCCGCCCAGTGATGTAATAACAGAGAGTAACTAGAGAATATTACATAAATGTATGAACACATGACAATATATACTTACATATACATATGTATATGTA